>NW_020230625.1:940000-965000 GCF_003227715.2 Harpegnathos saltator
CTCGCCTTTCCGTTGCAGATTATTGTTTGTCTTTATTACGTCGCCCGCTCTTGCTGGTGTCTTTTCTTCTTCTTCTCTTTCTTTTGTATATTTTTAATTTTTTTTATTTTTTTTTTCTTTCCTTCCTCTTTGGTTCGGTATGCGTTACCGCTCGAGTGTCGACGTCGTAGATCTCGCCGTATCCCCGCGTTTCATTTCCACCGTTTGATTGAACTCGGAAGCGACGTGCACAGCAGCGCGTCCTGCTGCGTGCGAGAAATTAGCGGGCGACCTAGTCGACGCGCGCGAAATGCCGATCGGAGATGCTTTAGATCGACTTTAGAGGAACGGTTGCAGGGAGTCGCGCGAAAGTATGGGGGGGGAGGGGGAAGAGATTGTCAAGCCGTTACGAATCTCCTTGCGAACCGCACGGTGTCGAGAGATGAGAGAAAAAAATGAAACAATAAAAAAGTACAAGCGAGACGAGAACAAGATATGATGGTAACTTTCTTCCGATGGGTGTTCAAATGTGAGACTGTGTTCCCTGCATAGCCGTGTATTATCTTTTGCGTTCGAATTGAGACACGTTGGCATCGTGTCATGTTTTGTCTCCTGGCATTACTTTCCCCGCGGTGCATTCGTTGACGGGACCGATCCTTGGCAAGAAAAAAAAAAGAAAGGGGAAAAAGAAAACGCAGGAAATCGCCTGTCGCGCTTGTATGTGAAGCCGCGTTTAGACGACGATTGGACGAGAACAGGTTGTAACAGTATCCGCATTGACAGATCCGTCTCGAGATTTGCAATTAGTCGCACAAGGTCCACTTATTTTGCGACATTTTTTTATTCTTCAGCTTTTTTGACTTTTTAATTGTTAATAACGTGTGTGATATGTACATATATACACACACACACATATATAAATATATAAATATATATATATATATATATAGTTTCCCTTGTTTTGATTCGTATAAACTTCAAACTTGCGTCGATTTTTACACGAGTTCTACACAACGTCGTGTGCTGCATGCGCGAAACAAACAATATGTTTATCTTGATTGTTTTGTGGTGTATAGGGCTGGACGACACCGTGGGCCCGGGAGGCGTACCGGAGCTAAGTTCTAAGCAGCGTCACCAAATGAAGCACCGAGAACTCTTCCTGTCGCGGCAAGTGGAGACCATGCCCGCCACGCATATTCGAGGCAAATGCTGTGTGACGTTACTAAACGAAACCGAATCCTTATTGAGCTACCTGAACAAGGAGGATTCGTTTTTTTACTGTTTAGTATTCGATCCTGCCCAACGGACTTTACTTGCCGATAGAGGCGAGTATTCTAAAAGAACTGCGTTAAGCTGCAACGGTATTATTATATATTTTATTATGATATTACGTAGTGTATGATTCTGCGGTGTCGCAGGTATCTTACGTCATTAACAATACTCTCTTATCACCTCTCCAAGCACTTGAACGATCGTCCGTAACATTCTGTGATCGCATCCATTAGATGCGATCCCAAGTCGTTGGCGATTTTTTGAATTTTCGCCTAAAGATCTTTCATCGTCGAATATTTATCAATAGAATTCTTCAGTCTCGGAAATACTTGATAATAAACTTGATAATGAGCAGTGGAGAATTAGCATTGTCAAATCTAGACTTTAAATCTGGATTATAGTAATATATGAAAACGCGAAAAAATAACTAAAACTAAAAATGCTTTAAGCTTATTTTGATCAGTATCGATGGGTAGTTTAAAACCCCCCGTCGATATTAAACTCCACAAAGTATTAATGTCAGCGTTTGTTGCTGATAGGTGAAATTAGAGTGGGCAGTAGATATCAAGCCGACGGTATTGCTCCTACTGTTTTATCACCCGCGGAAAGGGAGACTGATTCTCGCAGATCGCAGGATTTAGAGACGTTAGTGTGGACACCACGGCATAACTTGACGGATCGTCAAATCGATCAGTTCCTCGTGGTCAGTAGATCGGTCGGAACTTTTGCGAGAGCTCTCGACTGCTCGTCCTCCGTCAAGCAGCCCTCATTACACATGTCAGCGGCTGCAGCTTCCAGAGATATTACACTAGTAAGTGTCGTTCAATTTTAAATCAAACTTTGATCACATGGCCTATTATACCCGTGCGCGCATAACTTCACATATACATAGCATATAATATAAAAATAATAATAATAATAATAAGAAATAATCGAAAATTTACCAAACAAATGGTTTTCTTCACAATCCAAACAGATTGTGTTTTTTCTCATCTCTGAGAGTAACATCTAACATCTCTCGAATCTACCGAGAGAATTCAATTTCCTCGACCAAAATTATACTGGATGGAAATCACGTTAAAAGTAGAAAAAAAGTGAACAATCGTTTTCTAATAAGTGATTTAATCAATTTTAAATCAAACTTTGATTATATGTTGTATGTAAATATGTCAAATAGGTATACCGCATTATTAGTCTCGCAGTTTCATTAAATCGCATGAATGTTTTGCAGTTCCACGCGATGGATACTTTACACCGACATAGCTACGACATAGCGAAAGCCATGTCGTCCCTGGTACCCAGTTCTGGTCCAGTATTATGTCGAGACGAAATGGAGGAGTGGAGCGCATCCGAGGCAAACCTGTTCGAGGAAGCACTTGAGAAATACGGGAAGGACTTTCCCGACATACGATCGGACTTTGTAAGCGCGCGTTTCACATGCACATGCAAATAAATAAGCGAAATCATGTAGCCGTTTGACGAATTTTGTTATATATTTGTATTAATGTACATTTCTTATGTATGTACAGTTACCGTGGAAGACACTGATGAACGTAATCGAGTACTATTACATGTGGAAAACGACCGATCGCTACGTTCAGCAGAAGAGAGTAAAGGCGGTCGAAGCGGAGAGTAAGTTGAAGCAAGTTTACATACCAAATTACAACAAAACTCCCGCGTCGACCGTTCCCTCTTCCGCGACGATCGTGCCGTTGGGTAATAGTAACAGCAGCAGCAACGGCAAGCCGACCAATGTGCTGAATGGCAACAGCAACGGCAGCATGCCCGGCGAGAACTCCGGGATACTTATGGTCGGTGTTGGCGGCAAACCGTGCGAGAGCTGTCAGATAGTGCAGAGTCCGCAATGGTATGCATGGGGACCTTCACATATGCAATGCCGTCTTTGCCAATCTTGCTGGACATATTGGAAGAAATACGGAGGTCTTAAGGTATTAGATGAGTAGCGATTTTCACTTGTTATTCGTCTCTGCGCATTTCTCGTGGTCGAAAGTATCGTACACAGATGCGTTGTTTATTTATGCAGCAGTTATTTTATAACAGTTACTTTTTATATAAATTTCTATAAGAAATTTCTTCTTTTATAGAAGAAGCTTCTTACGGTTTTTGATGAGTCCTTTTGTTAAGATTTTTATTGAATATATTCCAGTTGTAGAGAGTTTCTACAGACATTTTATTAATAATATTTATCTGCCTCATTCTAAGTGGGCAACTTGGTACAGTTATAGAGAACAAACTTGTATTAATATGTCAATGTTCCATTTATCATTAGCGAACCAAGTTATTTTCTAACTGAAATCTAAAGATTTTTTCTCTGACGCAAATTACTTCTCGCGTCCGCAGCCCTTAGTGACTTTTAATTAATAACTTTGGTTATATCTCTCTCTCTCTCTCTCTCTCTCTCTCTCTCTCTCTCTCTCTCTCTCTCTCTCTCTCTCTCTCTCTCTCTCTCTCTCTCTCTCTCTCTCTCTCTCTAAGAGCCCGTAAAAGATACATAAACCGCGAATTTCTTTGATATTTTGACTATCATCAATTAAGCTTCTGCACAGTCAACGCGGAAATCAACGCGATGGCCAACCAATGTTAATATAATTTATTTTTTTTAAATATGTGTTGGAAAGTAAACACGCCTAAAGGGAGGGAAGATTACTGGTATATTCATCGGGCAATATGTATGTACAATTCACAGACAGATAGGTTGTTCACTATTTTTTTGTACGAGTTTTAGAGCCCATCCATCTTGTTCAACGGGAGAATCCTCCTGTTAGAAAATAAATTCTCTTGTTGAACAAGGACGAATCTCGCTTTCCGAAACCGATAGAAAAAATAACGAGCAATGATCGCACGTGTATATATATATATATATATATATCTGTTCATTCGGCATTGGAAGGACAGTTGAGTCAAACTTTTCGAATTTTGAATATTATACGTGCGAATATACAGAAAAATGCAGAAAAAGAATCAAACCGAAAGTCTACATAAATATCTATCTGCATATCTAAAATTGCATAACTGCCAAGTCTCGAGTAACACTGGATCGACCAACCATGTGTTATTTGATCGCCTGTATACTCTCAAGACTGCCAACCGGGTTCGTTTACTTTTATTCTATTGTTTGTTGTGTTAATCGAGACAAATAAATATACAAGCTTCGCATCATTATATGTATGTCTCGGGAGCGTTGATCAATAATCGCTAAGATTTCTTGATGCCAGGGCTTAATAACAGTGAGATTTCTCGCGATTCTCGAGACAGTTCACAGTCACGAGAATTCCAACATCTCACCATTATGATTGGATCTATCTACTTTTAATAGAACTGTAACTTCGTTATTGAACATTAACGTACGTATTGGACTCTCAGTATCAGTATACTTTTGTCACATCACATGCACTGTAAATGTCAATAGATCAGAGCTACTTCGCGCAGAGAAACGTACACGCGAGAGAGCGGTACATCAAAGTGGAAAAATTCGTCTAACGTAATTTTTTGTTTTTTTCCCAACGGTTGAGCAGGTGCCCTCCCGAATGGACGACGTTGATCTCGAGAGGAAACGCACCGGCGCCGGGTCCGACGAGGAGAGCAAGGGCGGCATTGGTGGCGCGCACCGACCTCACCGATGCAACATTCCCGGCTGCACGAAGGAATTCAAACTCAAAGCTCATCTGAGCCGTCACTATGCCAGCGCACATGGGCTTGACCTTCGTGGTCCTGCCGGTAGCGGCGGCGGCGGCGGTGGATCACCGCGGCCAGTGATGAAGACTAGATCTGCGTTTTACTTACGCACCTCCGTGCTCGCGCGCGCTTCACGACGCCTCTGCGCTAGCCAATTACGTACACGTCACGCCGCACGAGCGCCTCATCAACCGGTGAACGCAGCGCCGCTTAGACATCTCTGTACGCAGCTGGCGTCTAAGAGTCCGGCCGAATTGCGGATTTTGGCTCGGGCGATACGACCGCGTCCACGTCCCCATGTGACCGACATCGCCTCGCGGCTGGGAGATCACCCGTCTCCGCGGACACCCGGCGATTGGGACTGGCTGGCTCTGACCTCACCAGCGCAGCGCAAACAACCGGATCGAGTGTCATTCCCACGACCACCTAAGGCACCTGGTATGAAATGAAAAGTGTGCAGAAATATTTAATCCGTTGGATATCACTAATGTCACACGCTCGTATGACGCTCTTCTTTTTTCTCTCTCTTTCCCAAGTTTGTTCTTACTCAAAATTCTCATAATTCTAAATTCCGATTTGGTATCACGTATCCTTTGAGAATCTGTCGTGTTACAGACGTGTCATAAACATTTCAATTCGCTTGCTTGGGAGGAGGAAGGACCTGAAATTGTTTCTCGCTAAAAAAATGAAGTTACACGCCTTCTGTTTCCTCGCCGCTGCCATCTTGAACGATGACGTTAGAAACCAAGAAATTTCTACTAAAAATTCCTTTCGAATATTTTCAAAATAAAAAAATATATCTATAAAATAGCACTTGCGATCGATCGAGTAGATTTGTAAAAATCTCCAGACTTTTTTCTATTATGTTCTAACAACCTTATCAATATTGTGAAAGTAATGTGAAAGTAAACAAAACTTTTTGTGTCATAAATCAAAATAGCCGCGGTGAGTAGGTAAGTAAGTAAGTCTCAAATAAAGTTACATTGGCAACACAAATTCATCATGAAGGTTACACGATATCAATTCAGAATCCAGATATTTCTTAATTCCATAAAAACCTGAAATTGAAATTTTTGAATTTTAGTGAATACGTACGCTACCACACAACGTCACATATGACGTGACAGTGTCAACTTTTTTTTTCTATGTTTCTCTATCCGCATAAACAAGCTAACTATATACACATATTGAATATATATATATGTTCCATGTTGAAAGTTTAAATATTCGTATTTAAGGATTAAAGTAATAAGAATGTATTTGGCATTGCTATCTCTATCTTACATAAAAACAAACATAATATGGTTTGTGGGAAAAGATTTCCAAGTAAAGTTTGTGGAGAAGAGGTAGTCAATTACTAGTCAATTATAAATTTCTTTCGCTCTTGACCTCGTGGTCGACTCGTCATGCTTTCTTGACGTGAAATATTATTGTTGGAACAGATGGTAGTCTCCTCTACGAAAGGGTTCCTAATAAACCCGAGGTAGACAGGCTCGCGATAACTCCACCACAGCCACAACCCGTCATGCCGACGCAGCAGACCATTATGAAGCGTACAAGACCGTTCGATGAAGTGAATGGTTCAGATGGTAAGTCATATCGAGATTTCGAGTCGTATATTGAATTTTGCCTCTGCTTTTGCCAGCTTCTGTCCGGATGTGATTTGATATGGAGGTAAAAGTTAAAAGTCCAGTAAAATGGCGAGTAATGATGATTGTCGCGAAAGTCGTAAGCTAATTTTACAATTTCTCTCTGGGATGCTAGTTCGCTTTGTAATTAGTCGATGTTCACGTAGTCCTTCGCGAAAAAAGCCACACGTGGCCTTCAAATGTGTTCTTTCATTCCACATTACAGCCGGAAATTGAGTTTATTTTACAGAGCATGTACGCATTGTCGTAATCAAAAAGTATCTTTATTGTGCCGATCTTGAGAAAAGCGGTTTTTTAACAGTCGATGGGTAAACGATAGTAATAAAACTAGTGGGAAGAACTGTGTGTGTGACGAGAGATAAGATAAACCAAACTATTGGGTTGGCAACTAAGTGATTGCGGATTTTAAATAAGAATGAAAATTCAAAATTTTTAATTTGCTTTTTTAAATGTTTTTCAATGCATGTATGCGATACATTGAGCTTCTCTGCAATATCACGTGTTGTGCTATGACGATCTGAATCGATAATGGCCTTGATATGAGTCTCATCGACTTCAACTGGACGGCCAGATCGTCGAGCATTTTTCAATGAAAAATCACCAGAACGAAATCTGGCAAACCAATTTTGACACTGCCTTTCTTTCAAGGCTTCATTCCCATATACGGCATATAACTTCTTGTGTGCTTGCGATCTGTTCTTGCCTTTTCGGAAATAATACAATAAAATATGTCTGAAGTGCACGTCTTGCTCTTCCATTTTTAAATTGGGATAAAAACAAAATTAAAGAACTAATCGATATAATTTTTGTACTAAATGAAAGGTAGAAGTCCAAACAATAAGAAAAAAATATAGGTTAGGTACTTTGAACACGTTAACGAAACAAAAGAAAGTGTAAAATCCATCTGTCGACAAAATCCGCAATCACTTGGTTGCCAGCCCAATAATACAATCTCGCAAGTAGCAGATAATTATAAACTCAAATAACCATAAAATGCGAAATCGCAAC
Source organism: Harpegnathos saltator (assembly GCF_003227715.2). NCBI lineage: Eukaryota > Metazoa > Arthropoda > Insecta > Hymenoptera > Formicidae > Harpegnathos > Harpegnathos saltator. Next base: position 947,605 of record NW_020230625.1, read on the forward strand.
GGGATATCGATTAATCGCGAGACAATGTTTATATTGATCATTTCTTATACGTACGTGCGCCAAATAATAACTTTATTAAATTACTTTAATTTTTCGACAGTTGTAAAAACAATGATATATCAAGTTCGTACGAGAAAATTGTATTGTGCCAATGAATAATGATTAATCATTATTTTTATCATCATCAACGAAATAGAGACAATTTAATATAGAAGGAAAATTCGATGAAAGAAAATAATTAAGTGCAATTTGATACAATTACAAAAGTGCAATTTAATATTGTGAATCAGTGTACACAAATTTATTATAATTTATTGTAAAATGTAGAATTATAAAGTGACTGGCTGACCCGCTCGGTATAAACAAGGTCAACATCTCCCGCATTTCAGACGATTCCACATGAAAGGGAATGTACAAACACAACGGAACATTCCGTCTCTTTCTGAATATATCATAACACGCATGCTTTTATTCTCTCTTGCTATTAGGTCTGGCTCTGAGTACGGGACTCCCCGGCGGCCCTCCCGCGAAGAGAACTCATCTTTCTCAGCAGTTGCATCCGAAGCATACACTGGAACATCCCACGCCAGCTGTTCTTCCCCTCGCGCCACCGCTCAACGGCAGAGCCGCTCATCCACATCCTCTACCGTCTCATCCACCGTTATCACGAAGTAACGCACGTAAACAAGTAATATCCTGGATGGATGCTCCCGATGACGTGTATTTTCGGGCTACAGAACAGATCAAGTTAGTATTACAAGCGTAAGGAAGAATCTTGTTGAGAGATAGAATCGCGACCCTTACGCGGGGCGATATATGATACATAACGTCCCTGCCGTTATCGAAAACGAATTCGCGCCGAAAATTAATCCGACTTTTGTCGTAATTGCAGAAGACTCAGAAGGACCCTCTCTTCGGCGGAGTTACGAAGAGCGGCGCGTAAACCGTGGCGCAGACTATCGGCCCCTCTGCATCCGCCGCATCTGCAAAGGGCGGTTCGTGGCGAGGATATGGTCGTTATTTTGGACTGAATTCTTCGCGATCCGATAATCGCACGAGCCAACTTGCCAATGTTGGTTCATCCCCGCGTGCGAGGTGTCACGCTGTTATCGTAATTTTAACGTCACCCCGAGAGTGAAGAAGTCACACTAAAAAAACGAAGCTCGTGTTTCTTTTAGAAACGAAGTCACGTTTTCTTGTCACCGGCAGCTGCTTCGACGTTAAGAATGAAGAATCGTTAAATAGAACAGATGCGAAATGATGAAGAAACAAAGAAAGAACGAGGAAGAAAAGATCCCATAGGAATTTGACGAGACTCCTTTTTTTATGGAAACTAAACAAATCGTAATCTCAAGAAGTAGAGAAAGGCAGAAAGAGAAAGAGAAGGTGGAAGAATAAAAGAGGAAAAGAGCCTCGCTTGGCTGAATATGTATGTTTAATGATGGAATTTGAAAGAAAGAAATAAAGACAGAGAGAGAGAGAGAGAGAGAGAGAGAGAGAGAGAGAAAGAAAGAAAGAGTGAGAGGTAGGAAAGAGAAAAAAAGAGGCGACAAGAAGAGAAAGAAAAACGTCGTTGAATTGCTGCACAAGCACTTCGTTACGTACGAACGTAGGGCGTAAATGCTCTGGAGAGAATTAATGTTCGAATCGTAGTCATTAAACATGATTTTCTATTCGTATTAATTATTGTTGTTATTAATAATTATTAATAATTGAATGTACATATACATTATACCACATGCAGTCATACGATACACTATAATCAAGTAACATGAAACGGACGTGCGACACATACACGTATACACGCATCATACACATACACACACGCACACATAACAGACACATACATAAAAACGCGTATACATATATATGCGTGCATACATACACTCACTTATTCACTCACTCACTCACTCATTCACCCATTCACCCACCCACCCACCTCCATACAGGCGATGGGCACGACTTTAACGATGGTAAAAAGAAAAAAAAAGAAAAAAATTTTTTGGCCCAACATGCGCATCAGCTCACGAGTGTTAACGGCCGTGCGGGCAACAGACGAATGTGGCAGAATGAAAGCGAATGCAAGGGAGAGAGAGAAAGAGAGAGAGTGAAAGGGGAAAAAGCCAGCGAGAAAGAGAGAGAGAGAGCACGAGTGAGTGAGAGCCTGCGAGAATGGACTAGTACGTACGGGAGACAGAGAGAAAGAATGCTCACTGTGAATATTTTTATTAAATTTTCAAGTTTGATGACTTCCGTCGAAACAATTAATAAATAAACATAAGCATAAGTGGAAGAAACATCCTGGTCATTTTTCTATGCTGCAACCATTGAAGATTCGAAGAACACAAAGGTATTATTTCTTTTTTTTTTCTTTTTCTTTTTTTTCCGATTTTCTCGAGGCTCTCGTTTCTTCGCCGTGGCCGTCTTGATCTGTGAGATCGGAAGCGAAAAAGTACACTCTAAAATTCGTGCACGATACGTTAAAATAAAAAAAAACATATTTTTATAAAGTGATATATTAGCAATCAATCTGCAACGAGCAAAATAATTGCTTTCCTTCTGTTACAATTGATAAGTAATCGTGAAATTAACGTGACTTGTGAGAGAATTGTGGGAATTATGAGAAAGAAACAAATCTAAAGAGTTGATTGCTCTTCATCTTACAAGAATTTTGAGCATGTATTCGACGTCATAAGTCAAGAAAGAGATCCACAGCAAGAACCGGGAGCTTTAATTATATTTTTTGTTGCACAAATGTGTAATTACGTCTTAGCAAGATTCTCGATCGCAAAAACTATCGTGTAGTGGAAGAAGCTCTCAAAAAGTAATGCAACGTATTGTATATTTTGTAAATATGGCCCCTTTTATTTTTGGTGTATTCGTACTTCTTTTCTTCGTAGACTTTTTTTGACTAGATTTGAGTTTCGACGAAACGATTTATAAATTGTTAATACATGGTCAAAATTGTGTAAAAGAGAAACTTGGAAGAGTTGCCAACTTTTACAATCGATCTCTCCGATCTGTACGAGCGGCGAAGATAATGATGTCGTTCGAGCTGGATTTTCGACTTTCGCACGCTCGCTAGCAGACATCTGGAAGAGACTAATCGTATGAGGGATTTTCAAGGATTATGAGAGATGATTATTTATAGGTCGAGATCGCTAGCGGTAGCCAGATGGAGAGACCGAACGTATAAGAGACATACTGATGAGCTTTCGAATCGTCATACTTTACATGGTGACAAACTGTGTATACACTGTATTTACAAGAAGACATCGCGGCAACCACGGGTCTCTTTCTCTGTTTACTTTCCTGATAAAATAAAATAAAAAAGAACTAGAAGATCAAAGTAAAAGGAGGTACGTTTTCTATACAAATTTAAAAAGATACAATTGAACAATGCGTCCCGGGCAAGGCGCGTGTTGTACCGTGTCACTGATACGTTGATTCGCGGTCGGTATGTAAATTGTCTGCTTAGTCGATAAGTAACAATTCAAGTAACACAATTCTATGAAATAAATCACCGCGTATACGCGAAATTATATAATTATATGATCTATTGTTATATACTAATGATCGAATGAGAGCATAATAGAATAAGGCGTAAAAAATAAAAAAGTTGTGAAACAAATGTATATTGCAGCGGTCGGTGATGATTGAATATCCACTTATCCCCCAAAGATATGAGCAATGCCCACCACCGTGAGACCGATGATATATCAAAGAGAAGTCAGAGGTATTAATATCGCATATTTTTACGGCCGGATTAAAAGAGAGTCGATATATTTTGAACACTCCGAATTGATTTTACGATCAATTTATTATATATGTAAGCCATGCGACTCGCATGGCGTAAAATCTTGATGGTTGAATCAACCTTTTACCCTATGAGATTACCGACTATGTCTAACCTAATAGCAGCACTGCAAAAGCTTGTCAGCTTTGGATAATTTTTTGTTATTACAAAAAGGGCCCGGAAGTAATAGAAGACGACGATGCCGACTATTTTTGGTTATCCGATATAAATCTGTAATACTCAAAAAATGCTTAGGGTATAATCGATATCAATTTTATCATTCAAGCCACACATAAAAGGAGGACATTTTATTATACATAAACTATTGTTGTGAGACATACATTATACAATTATCACACATCTTTATGCTGATTTAGTACAAAAATGTTACGAACAGAGATTTTACATGCAAGTTAGATCCGCTTGTGAGACTAACAGTGTTTCATCGCGAATCAAAATTACTCGATAATATCTCGCTTATTCGATAATCTTAATAATGAGATTCGGGCGCGGATCGCACAATCAAGTTTGAACTGAGAACACGGAGAGACCAGATACATCCGACTTTGCGATTTTATCGTTCGAAAGTTTCGAGCGTCAGTCGATATCGCACTACGCTCGGCTACGATCGATCGCTCACGCGCGATTGTAACGTGCTGCCGCTTAACGGGCAACGCGCGAAGTACAGCGCTGCGTCCCGTTGCATAGCGACGGCGGGCCATTTGTACCGTTATTCGGTGAATTCGAATCGCGATCGCGGACGCGACAGTTTCGTCGTCGTTTAGCCGTGTTTCGTCGATATCGCGGTCGAGGGGATATCCGTTTTTCGCTTCCCGTTTGCCGCCGTCGTAGCCGACGACGACGACGACGACGACGACGACGATGAACGATGTCGCGACGAGGAAGCCGGGCGAAGAAGACGCTCCCGACGAGCGCGTCGCGACGTGGTCGCGACACGATGACGACGACGAGTACGAGCTCGCGGAATACGACGCGACCAGCGTCGATCGTCGGGATGACACCGCGCGCGACGACGACGACGACGATGACGACGACGATGACGACGTTGGCGCCAGGGCGCCGCCGCGCACGACGGAGGAGACGACGTTGCGGCAAGTACAGCGCGAACTATGCCTGATCAAACTGTGCTGGAAGCCGGAAGTCTCGCCGGCGACGCCGGAAGACCTTTACGTGCGATCGCTTCCGGACGCTTACCGATGCGTCAGCGGCAAAGAGCGATTGTTGCTGTGGTACGCGGAGAACTTTCGTCGGCAGTTTCACGCGAGGTACCCGGATCGTAGGCCGCTGTTGCTGGCGTGCGAAAACGAGTGCGGTGTACAAGTTAGTACAAGTTGCGGGGCAATTTTCCCCCCGCCGTCTGCTATCGCCCCCTCCCCCCCCCTCTAACACATTGCGGATCGTATGCAGCTGGGGGACAAGTGATCATGTACGATTAAGTACATATCTAACCTCCATGTGACTGTCATGTATGATTACACACGCAGGAAAATATGCACACTGCGTTCAAGTCGCTCTTGTTTCAAGTATTTCGTAAGTTTGTGTATTCGCAAGTCTATTCGCAACGTCAGTTCGTCGTCCAAGCATCAAGTTTATTAGAGATATTGGACATTCTAGGTTAATAACTTAATCGGGAATTTTCTCAAAACTTCGGATGGATACATTTTAAGACCGCACAAATTTCCCGATTCTCAGCGATGATTTAGCTTCAAAGTGCTCCGTAAAGAGTTGAAGAAAGAGCAACGATCCGTGGTGTGTTAATACTCGTGCGAAACGATACCGTCTTATCCTCCGCCCCCCCCCCCTCTACCCTACAATCCTTCAACCTGTACTTTGCACAAACAACGTTTGCTTTCCCGATCGCGAATACTCGCAATTTTGTTTCTCAAACGGTTTGTTCAAACGGGAAAGAGGCCGCTGTGCATCGTCGCGCGAATGAAATATCCGGAAAGTGAGAGACGCGTGCCGATATATCTCCTCCCCCCTCCCTCTCTTCGACGCGATAGAGATTATCGGCGATATGACTCGATAGGAGGGGGGATGTGTGCAAGCTGCAACGCGAAGCAGCTCCTTATTCACTCACGCGACTCCCGCCACGCGACGCGACGCGATTAGCGAAGAATTAGCAGCGCGCGATAACGGATCAATCTGGAGGCGCCTGCCGAATGGATCTCGTTAATTTTTAGGTTAGCCACTGAAACGCACGCTGTTTAATTCGCGCTAATGACGCTCTCCGAACCAAACACGCTTGATCGATTCGTTGACTCGTTGGATGAGGGATGAGGGAAGGGTCGACACAGAGAAACACGACGATTATTTCATTCTGTTTTATTCTTTTTTTTTTCCATCTTTCTCGACTTTTTCGCTTAAGAGACCGAATTAATGTTCTCTTAATAAATATACTTTCGCGACTTCCGTTCACTCATCGTACAAAGATACCTTGTTACAAAAATTAAAATATATCTCGAATAAAAACGCCGCCGATGTGTCTACGTAATAATATAAAAATTTTGAAAGTATCGTAAAATAAGAGAAAGGAACAATGGAATGTAATTTACCCATCTTTCCATTCCTTTGTCGGCTTTTCCAACTGATAGCGATGAATAGTCGCACAATCAAGATCAGACTAATCTATCAGTTTTTCGTTTAATCTATGTTTTCTAAATAATAAAAATAAACCTCGCTATACGGTTTTTTTTCGTACATAAGCTATACATTATCATACTTAAAATAGTCAACCTAACCTAACAGTCTTATTTACACTCCATTATCGCGGTCACAGCATAGTTGTTTAACTTTGGTTTGCTTCTTACACAAATACATGCTTTGCGACATATCCTGTCTTTTCTGTCTTTTTATGTTGTACAAATGACATATAATAATCGCTTGATCACTAAATACGAAGGAAGCTGTACGCGTGTTTTCCTTTTTGTTCCATCCGAAATAAGTGAAAATCACTCAAAAATTAAGTCAAAAGCACGCCAAAAAATTTCGTAAAATTCGACAACAAAAGCAGCAAGTTGGATAGACCAAAGAAAAACGAAAGATTACAACCAAATGACAAAACGCGACAGCTTCGGTATCGTAGACTTGTTATACCGGACCGCCAATCTGCGGGGAGAACGGCGGCGGGAGGGGGGGGGGGATAAGCGACGCGAGGCCGTCTACACGGTAGAGATTCGGTGGTCGATTCGGCGTGCGCCGAATATTTCGGAAACAGTCACGCTCGCGTGTTGCGCAAAAAATTTCCATCGTCTGTCACGCCGCTTCTTCGAAAGGATGAGGAGCTTCGAAGTCGTGATTTTTAGACGATACTACGGCACCCTATTGCAATATCGCTCGCATGTCGCATGTCGCGCTTCCTCCACCTCTCACCACCATGAGGTCTCACCCCATGCAACGCGCGCACACACTTGCCGTTTGTGCGGTCCAGTGTATACCCTATAGACTAGAGTCAGGGTTTATCACGATATCCTCCAATTCGCGAGATCGAGAGAGTTCGTCGCGAATTGCCGTCATTAGAGTCACACGTTAAAGCTTTCTTTCAAACTAAAGGTGTGTGTTTTCTTTTTCTCTTCTCTTCTTTAAAGCTCTCTAACTAAATTCGAATTTACTAGGTGGAGCCGAAATATGATCATTGTACTCATTGTCACATTAATCTCGTGTGTACGTACACGCGAACACAAATCAAACCGAGAGGAAATGCGAGCGACGCCAGCTCGCCGGCTCGCGAGGGCGAGATTACTTCGCTGAAAAACGTCTAATCCGCCGATTTCGTTTTCTTTTGTACAGAAGTTCGTATCTACAACTATCAGAAGATGCACGCCGCAGTATCCTGAACTGTACACCTGGCAGGGATGCGCAAGTTTCGTCAGCGATTATATCCGCTACGAGGCGCCGGATGAAGCGTTTCTCATGGTAAGTCAACGCGCCTTTTTCTTCCGAGCGTGACGCGTGGAGGAGCCCTTTCGAAGGTTACGCTGGAGACACTCTACCAAAATCAAAGTGGGACTCTCTCTCTCGCGCCTCGCCTCGGCTCGGCTCGGCTCGGTCAACGGCACGGCGCGGTGCGTTCGCCGTCCGCGAATTTGGCCCGTTCTCTTACCACGTGTAAACTGGTATAATGTGTGTGAGTGTATGTATGATATATACGTGTATACAGATGTATGTATATATATATATAAATATATGTATATACATATATATTTGCATGCATGTACATGTGCAAACATATATATGTATGCATATACATATATATATATATATATATATAGAGGTGCGTATATATACATATATATATATATAGATATATATATATATATACAAACATGTGTATATTCTTTCTACTTATGTATTAACGGAACTAGTCAAAACGGAAAATGGAGGTAGTAATCGTCAGGAAAACGCAGATTTTTGCGAGCCATCCGCGGTACATCGTGCTTTCGTTTCGTCGCGCTCGCCGTCTCGCGATCGACGAAACTACGGGGCGAGGGAGCGGGGGAGGGGGGGGGGAGAGAAGAGAAGAGAAGAAAAAGACGAGGAGAGAATTTGGGAAGCGTCGCTGCGCACTTCCCTCCGCACACTTTTCACCCGTCCGTCTCTCTCGCATCCCCTTCGTCGTACGCTGCTCCGTACACGACTTGCGCCAACAAGTGACAGAATAATTTAATGATTTATGTACATTTTTACAATCACGACGATATAATTATATATACGTAATCATAAGTGACTTTATACACTCTTATATACAATTACACAGAAATATATACACGTATAGACAATTATTAGTAATTACTCTGTAATCTTGTTGGCTCATGTCGCAGCGCGCGCGCACACGGAGACGAAAGGCACGCGAGACAGATTACGAGGGACGGGAGAGGAACACGTGGATTTACTGTTATCGTTCAGCGAATCTATCGCGGCATCATCGACAGCGAGACGCAACCAGTCACAAGAGAGCCACATGTGAATGCGTGTGTGCAACACACATATACAGATCAGCAGACACACACACACATACACGCATTCACACTATTAGGACTCGGCGCGTCCGCCACCACCGCGTGTCCCGGCGCGGCGTCCTCCTCCTTGTATTCTTCCTCCTCTTCTCTTTCTCTTTACTTACAATTAATATTTCTACATTTTTACACCGGTGAATGGGAGTATTCGTCAATAAATAATATATACATTTACTATATTTCGCGGCCCATTATGATAAACAATATTATACAGTTTTTTTTTACAAATATATACAAAATATACAGGTATGTTCATACTTTATGTACTTAATGTAATAAAGTATAAACATCGTAGACGTAGTATAATATATACATATATATATATATATATTGTTTATGTACATATTTTATATATTTACAATTAAATACAAAAAAATGTCGCTCTTACCGGTTGTGCGTGAGTTCATGAGTCCAGAAGAAGAAGATCACGCGCGACACGCGAGTCGCAAGGACGCTCTCTCTCTCTCTCTCTCTCTCTCTCTCTCTCTCTCTCTCTCTCTCTCTCTCTCTCTCTCTCTCTCTCTCTCTCTCTCTCCTTCCGGCACTTCGTCCTTTTCTCTCACTGTTTACGACACAACCGGCGGACGATGGAATGCGACATTTTCCGGCATCATAGTTGCGTTCCCTCGTCGTGTGGTTCCGCTGTCGATGATGCCCCCCTACAGCTCCCTGGCACTACCTCTGCCTGCGTCGTCGTCGACTGTGAGTTCTTCACCCACTTGAGGACGTCCACGATGTATTTGTGCTCCAGCACATGCTTCGTGGTCAGCAGTGGTATCGAGCAGTTGTTCAACCACTCTTGCAGCCAGGTGCCGTATTCGATCGCCTTTTCGATCCCGGTGTTACTGGGAACGCTCTTGGCGGCCCGCAGTATCTCCCTCACTCGTGGCGGCAGCAGCGACGTGTCGCTCATGGACGGCGTCGTTAGCGTCGCTCTCTCGGCGGTGGCCGCCGCGGCAGCGCCGCTGAAGGAGTTGTCGCGCTCCTCGCGGCTCTCCGATCTCTCGCTGGCGTCGCTGTGAGTGCGATCCCTCATCTCGCTGTTGTTGTCGTCGCTGATTGTGCTGAAGTCGTTGTTGTTGTTGTACAAGTAATTCAGCACGTGCTGCGCCTGTTCGTGGGTCATGTGCTCCTTCGGCGGCCAGGTGCAGCAACCTACCCACTGCCAGAACCAGCTCTTCTGCGTGTCGAACGGGTTCGGCGGCATGTTCGTCGCCACGTTGTTCTCGCTCAGCATATGCATGTGTTGCCGGAGATTCTGCTGCATCCACGTCCAGAAGGCAGTATCGGCGATATTCGCTTCGTCGACGCTGCTGCTGCTGCTGCTGCTGGTGTTGTTGGTGGTGGTGTTGTTGGTGGTGGTGGTGGTAGTGGCGATGTTGGTGCCTCTCGCATTTCTGGACGTGGTCGGCTGAGCGTTGTTGTTCTCGTGAGGGGATGCCGGGGCCGGGGTCGTCGGCGCCTCCGCTGCGGGTGTCACGTTCGGCATTTTTCTGCTCGAGTACGAGCTGGAGGTACCGGTGGTGGGCGCGACGGCGATGTTCCTGTTGCCGATGGTATGGTCGAGCCCGTTTCCCATAGCGTTGCCTATCATACTGCCCACCGTGTTGCGAACGCTATCGATGCCACAGCTGATGTCGGTGGCCGCGGTGGTGACGCTGCTGCCGCTACCGCCGCTGACGGTCGCGCTGCTGTTCCCTACCATCGTCGGGAACGTGGTGTTATTGGCCCTGGTGTACTGCAGGCCGTTCTCCACCAGGCCGACGGTGTTGGCGGCAGCGCGTTGACTCGAGTAGCCTATCAGCTCCTTGGCGATGAGGCCCGGCAACAGAGTCGTGGTCAGAGCCATTTGGTTCTGATCCGCTGATGACATCGCCGCCATCAGGGCCGCGTAGTTCGTCGAGCTGTTCATCATGCTGCGATCTACGCGACTCAAAAAGCTACCGGCCGAGCCGGTGGAGGGACCCGCCATCACGGTCTGCGGGCTGTTGTTCTGCCGGCCGGTGCGCTCGATCCTGGCCCTCTTGGCGATCGGGCCGTCTTCGTCGGGCGGCGTGGCGGCCGACTGGCGGCTGTTGCTCGAGTGCCGGCTGCCGACCGATTGCCGGCCGCTCACGGACATGGGGCGGCTGCCGCCGATACTCACCGGCGAGTGTCGCGCGATCATCTCCGCGGACACGTTGTTGCACTGGCTGCGGATCTTGTGCTCCGACTTGCACCAGCCGCGCAACGTCGACTCCGGCACGCCGATGTCCCGAGCGACCGAAGCCTTGCTCTCGCCCTCGTGGACGCGGTCGATGGCGCCCACTTTGTCGGCCGGCGAGACGTTCTTGATGGGCCGCTTGCCCGGCCGGGATTGCCCGTTCCTCGACGCCATCTGGATCTGCAGAGGTGTCCGGTTGCCTTCCCCGATGATGTCGCGAGCGCTGTTGATTGGCTGACCGTTGATCGCGATGTTCTCGTCGATGTGCACCGCCGTCGTATCGCTCATCACACGGCGGTCGCGTGCTCGCGATTTGTGGCGATCGCGATTGTCCACACCGCTGTCCGACGACGGCTTCCTGAGATCCAGCTTGAACGGTTGTCGCGATGTCCCTTGTCCGCGCTCGCGCGCGCTCCCTCTCTTCCGTAGCAACCGCGCGACCGTCGACTCCTCTTCTCTTCCTCCTCTCCTTCTCCTCCTAGCCGGCGGACCGTCTCTCTTCACGCTCGCGCGCGCGGGCTCACCTCGCGCGCTTCTTCTTCTTCTTCTTCCTCCTCCTCCTCCTCCTCCTGCTCTCCTCTACACTCCTCCTCCGCTCGGTCGCTTGTCGGTTGCGATTCGCCGCTCCCTACGTCGATCGATTAACGTTTCACGTTCTAAATCGCACTATCCACCGACCGACTACCACACTACCGATCTCGTCTGCCTGCAAACACGCGAGGAATTTCAATTGTAGCTGCGCTATAGTGAGAGAGAGAGAGAGAGAGAGAGAGAGAGAGAGAGAGAGAGAGAGAGAGAGAGAGAGAGACACAGAGATAGAGATAGACAGACAGACAGATAGACAGACAGACAGAGAGAGAGAGAGAGAGGGAGAGAGAGAGAAAGAGAGTCGAAGGGAAACGCGAGAAACGACAAAGACGACGACGCGCGCGAGCGAAGCCGCCTCGCAACTCGCCTCGCGAAATCGCGCGCAGCTTCCACGAAAGACAATTCGGCGAACGGTGTGCGCGAAAGAGAAAGAGGCGATAAGACGACAGAGGCCCGGACCTCGTCTGCTCATCCGGATACGATGACACGTCGACGATGATGCCGCCTTGTCGCTCTCGCTGCGCGCCGAGCGACGAGAGCGAGAGAAAGAGAAAGAGAGATCCGTACGCCGCAACGTTGGCGCGGCGTGTGGCGCCGATTCGTATCTCGCGCAGTAGTAAATAATGCCGTGTGTAAACGTGGTTACGTTGCCGCCGCCGCCGCCGCCGCCGCTGCTGCTGCCGGTCGGGGGAGTAGTCGGTCCTCCTCCGTGGAATAGCACATGCGCTCACAGAGAGTAATAAAGAACTTTTTTATGAATGAAACAACTCGGTCGGTCGGTCGGTCGGTCGGGTGGCTGGCTGGCTGGCTGACTGCACTCCTCCTCCTCCTCTCTTCCTCACCACCGTTCCTGCGCCCCCCTCCCTTGTCGTTCTTTCCCCTTCTCCTCTTCCGCGCGCGTACACGCTGCCCTCCGTTGAAGCAAGGAGCGTGCACCGTGTGCCCCGCTGCTTTCGCTCTCTCCCTCCCTCCCTCTCTCTCTCTCTCTCTCTCTCTCTCTCTCTCTCTCTCTCTCTCTCTCTTCTTCTGTATCCCTCCGTTATCTTTCTCTGTCGTTGCCGGCGCTAGCGCGAGTAAAACGGAACATGCGTTGCTTTGCCGGCGCTCCGCGTCGTCGTTTGCCGCTACACCAGCCAATCCGCAGTGCGCGCGGGAAACGATATTATTGCTGTACCACGAGGAATAGCATGCTCCGTCGGGGGTGGTAGATGTAGGCTAGAGCGAGATGGACTGATCAGCGCGGATGGAGACGGAGATAGGGTACACACGTACCGCTAACCGAGAGGTCGCGATACCGGCCGAAGATCAGTTTTCGCTGTCGCGTTATTCGTTACTGTTCTCTCTCGCCGTGCGCGGCACTTTCTTCACGTTCGTCGCGTCGCGTCGTCGTCGCGACGTTGTCGCAAAGTTCGCGACACGGACGAATGTACAAGCGCGTAAATACACGGGCGATACGGTTGCTTTTTATGCTCCTCTCCTCTCTCTCTCTCTTTTGCGCTCTAGCTTCCATCGCGCCGTTGTATAAGATATGCGTGCGTATGTGTGTGTGCGTGCGTGCGTGCGCTCACGAGGAGCACCTCTCGCGCCAATGTGCGGGAAAGAGAGTGATTGTCGGAGCAACGGGAGAGAAAGAGCAAGAGCGAGAGAAAGAAAGAAAGAAAAAAAGCACACGCGCGCTCTCGCGTCTCGGTTCCGTACGAATCGCGATCGCGAAAGGATGATTCCCTGGCAATAGCCAAGGATAAACTCGACGTGTGATCGACGTATTTATCCAACGTATTTCCAAATATTCTCTCGCTACGAATCTCGATACTTACCGAAAATTTCGCTATCATCGGCCGGCTGCTCCTTCCGCGCTGGGTCCACTCTGGCCGGTCTCTGGGAGAGAAACTTCCTGAGAACCTCGGATAATCTCTCACTCGAAACACGATTATCAAAACTCAAATCCGAACGCTCAGGTTCGCAGCAACGCAACAACTCTCGTGTCGGCACTCGTGTCCAACGCACAATATAAGTACGACGACGATGATCGCGCGTTACCACCAACTCGTATGCTCGTACTCGCGTTTCGAGCTCTCGTGTTCGACTGGATCCCGACGGTCCGGCGACGCACAGATGACTGCTGTGTGTGTGTGTGTGTGTGTGTGCCTGTATAGTCGTTGCCCTCTCTCGCTCGCTTCTTCTCCCTCCTTTTCCGGCTGATGGTCTTGGTCTCTCTCTCTCCCTCCCTCTCTCTCTCTCTCTCTCTCTCTCTCTCTCTCTCTCTGCCTCTCGCTCGCGTATCTCACGAAAATCGCCGCGCGCGCGGTATCCACTGAGGACGATGCGGTGCGCGCTCTCGAACAACGATCGCGTACGAGTGCTGGAGCACGACTGACCGATCACCAGCCCGTAGTTGTTGCTCGCACCACGACAACGTACACGAGAATGCCGAGTGAAGCGGTGCACGCGCGCGCGCATACACTCGTGCGTGCGTCTCCCTCTCGTAGCGCTTCGCTACGGCCGAACAGGTGAAAAGCGGCGCGCCGAAAATCACGACGTCGTAAAGTCTGCCGATTCGCGCGCGTTTGACTACGGACCGAGCACTCGTGTGTGTCTATTTGTGTGCGTCTTCTCTCGATGCCGTCTCCAGTGGAAGTAACCTCAAGCCGTCCGGCTCGTTTACTACGATGAGGCACAGAGCTCGGTCGGTGGAGAGGGGTTGGCGGGGGAGGGGGGGGGCACGGTCAAACTGCCTCGCTTCCGCGTTCGAAGGGGAAACTACCACCTGTCTCTCAGCCTCAGCGTCGTCACGACGAAACTACCGAAACCACTGCTGACTCGCGAAGACCGAGACGAAATCACTCGTCCCACGAATCGCCGCGCTCTACTGCTACGACGCTCGCGCTCGCGCTCGCTTCCAGCGGCCTATCTCCCACCACCGCCGGCAGCGTCACGACTCGCCCTGCCCCACCCGCACCCGTTGTCCTGCCTTCGTCCGAGCTTCCCTAACCGCCCACCCCGCCGCCGCCGCATCCTCGCGCGGTTGGCCGACCTGTGCGCGCGGTCCCTCCTTTCCGATCGTACCCTTCACCCCGTCATTGTACGGACCAAACCAACCTCGTCCCCCCCGCGCTTTGTCCTCCCCCTCTTCTTCCTCCTCCTCCTCTTCCTCCTCCTCCTCTTCCTACTCTCCCTCCTCCTACAGTCGTCTCGTCCTCCTCTTCCCACCACCCGCACACGACCCCTTCTCGCGTCCACGGTCACATGACCCCCGAGTGCGCGCGAACACCGCGAGCGGGAAGCGTCGTCGACGAGGCGACGACGCCGCCGCCGTCGCCGCCGCCGCCGTCGCTGCCGCCGCCGCCGCCGCCGCCGCCGCCCCCGCCGCCGCCGCCGCCGCCGCCGCCGCCGCCGCCGTCGCCGTCGCCGCCGCCGCCGCCACCATTGCCGCTTCGTCTTCATCTTCGTCCTCGTCCTCGTCCTCGTCCTCGCTTCGACATTGTCGATGTCATTGTGGCTCCTCAACCCCCGGGGTACCACCAACCCGTCATGCAAGCCTTACTTTTCTTTTCTTTCTTCGAGCGCAGATTTATTTGCGCCGTCCGGCGATGTCGCGTTATCTCATTGTCTAACCAATTTTGTAAGAAGAAGAAAAAATATAATCCTCGGAGCCTTTGAAATTCGACGGCGAGGACGGGGGGGAGGAAGGCATCCCTCGAAGTTCGCATGTCATTTGTTTGGTTCCTAATTGCTGGACAGGGCAGTTAAAATTTTTGAAATTTCTTTTTGAAACGCCCGACGGACGATTAGAAGGGTACCATATTCGGAAAAAATATTGCCGCCTCGGCGGTTTTCTTTCAATCCCGCGTCCGCGGGCAACAGGACATGTCTGCGAAACAGTCGGGTCCTCCATCAATTATCTGTTAGACTCCATTGTTAGAGTCACGTACGTGTAGAAATTCTTCAGGTCAGTTACGGTAGTACCGGTCGGGTTTTCCTCGTCTTTTGCATTGCTTAACATTTGGTCGCGACTCTACCGTGTTGGAAACACGTTACACATGGCTGTTCCTGCCGCGGGTAGATCTAGGAAAATTCGTTGTTCTTTAGAAAATTAGCGAAAAAGATGACCGGCAATCGCGATAACCAATTATTGTGCGGACATGCTCGTTCCGCTTTCGACTGCGACTCCATCTTTGCGCTTTGTCATACAATTTTTTATGCTTACGGTCAGTTTTGAATATATTTGCGTTCCTTGCGAACCTTTGGCTCGAGATACAAGGAGAAGAGTAAAATTTTCCCCCACATTTTTTCCCTCGTCCACGGGATAGATTCTTTCTTCAGATGTATTGCAGATGGTCTCGTCAAGTCGGAATATTTAAAAACTTCAAAGTTGGACACGTTCTTTCAGAAACGCCGAGACGTGCGTTTTTCCTCTGTTTCGTAGAAAATCTGGAAACTTAACCGTGTCCAACAGACGCTCCAACGACCGCATCATCGCGCGTTTTAATCAATCGGGCAAAGTCTCTTCGACGATCTCATCGCACCGAACAAAACCGAAGGCAAAATCGCCAAATTGTTTATCACCCGGGCATCGCCCGTCCCGTCGTCAACGTAGTCGACAGAACGAGCGTTGATTGAAAAATTTAAACGAATTACGCGTCGCACCGTCGCGTCGCGACTTGTATGAACAATTTGAGCGCGCCCACCGCTTTTGAGAACATCATGGATTGGTTTAATGCGCGATCGATATTTTCCATAGGTGACTCTTTGTGTGCATTCCGTCCTCGTGTGAATTCGCCGCAGTCTCTCGAAATCAATGTGACGCTCTCGAAATTACGCGCAAGACGGTCGTTTTCAATAAAAAACAAACGATGCGATCGGCGATGGTATCCTCCTTGTCCTCCGATGACGATGTACCGGCTCGAGAAAATTGACATGAAAATCAAGCTATTCTTAATTTGATTTGATAACACCCGTTGGTTGGAGTGTATTCAACCGACCGGCCGTTTCTACGAGTAATTTCCGCTCGATACGGAAAGGCGAGGCGATTAACCGCATCGCTCGCAGGCCGTGTCAAACTTTCACATTAAGGGCTTGTCCATTGTGATTGACAATCCAACGACGATCGTCATTTTCTTACCGATAAGAAAGAGAGATAAAGAGGTAGCGAAAGATGGGACAATGAGAGAGAGAGAGAGAGAGAGAGAGAGAGAGAGAGAGAGAGAGAAAGAAAAAAGAATAGAAGGACGGAGAGGCAAAAAATGTCTAGGCCATAAAAGCTTACGATTCAGCGGATTTTCCTTCAAAGTTGAAGAAAAATGCAGTGAAAGAGAAAGTTCCGCGGGGAAAGAAAATCAAGGACGAGACTGCCGCGCGTAGCCTGGCTCGTACGAAGGAAGGACCTCCTGTAACGAAAGTAAATGCAAAGCGAAGTCCTAGTTATTCACGTCTAATCGACGACAGGCGAAGCCTCGTTGACCTTTCGTCAAATTTTTTACGGTGATCACTCACCTCAGTCACACCTGTTGGAAAACTTGAACAAGGGTCAATCTGGAGTCTCAGCTGGTCGACCAGACGGATTGACGTCTGAACGGATAATGGAAATCAGCCTTAATTCACGGGCAAATTCGCCAGAATGTCACGAGATCACGTATGCGCGATATTCAGCAAGCGAGTATAAATGTAGCCGTGTGCACCGGCTTTGAGAGAGAGAGAGAGAGAGAGGGGGGGAGGGGGAGGCAGAAAGGCAGCCTACTGCCGATAATTATCGGCGATGCGAACGGTTAATTTA